>NW_024039718.1:2945000-2977602 GCF_016077235.1 Cyprinodon tularosa | reverse complement strand
AAAAAACAATAACTTGAGAAAATTTGTTTTATCTATTAAATAGTTGAATAAGAAAAACAGTCTGAAACCCTAAACAATTTTTTAAGCATTTTCTAAACTTTTCCAAATTTATTGAACCTAGAAACTTTAGTAAGTAAAAGTACACATCTTCCATTACTGCTTGCTATATTTTTATATTCTCCTGGCCAGCAAGTGGTGCATCTTCCTGCACTCATTGTCCATGGTTTGGAAGCTGCTCGTCAGGTCTGCCAATGCCAACCTTCATTTAGAAAATGAGTGATTTTTTTTTTTGCAGAATCATTTTGAGTTAACATTGTTACCAGAACACCCAATCACTATGTATGTTTGTGTGTGTGTATAAATGCCCTTCAGTTTTCTCCAAGTCTTTTCTGTTTTCAGGACCCTTTTTTATTTGTATTTCTAGTACCAAGCTTGAAAGCCTAACTTTTAAGAGCAAACTTTAACTTGAAAGTATGTTAAGGAATATTTTCTGGTAAGCAAAGTTGGTTTATGTAAAAGCTGCAACTCCATGGTTTTCACAGCTTTGATACCCTTTTTCTTTTTATGTCTGATGTATGTTTATTATTTTCATGGGTTACTGCTTTCCATTTTTTGCTCCAATGTTCTGATGCCTTCCTGAGATTATCTGTATTCTGTCCTTTATTTAATCATCCTCTTTTGTTTGAATTGCTGCACATTTTAGACACATCTGAATTGAAGCAAACATGTCTTACCACACTTGAATTATAGCCTTCCATGGAAAGACAGCTCTTAATTTGAAATCATGACCCAACGCAACAATACAAGTGGAGCAACAGGTCTAGGTTGGGAAAAATGTCTAAATGGAGCCACATTTAAATATTGACAAAGAGGATTCTTTGAAATGTTTTTTTTTTTTCATGAGAGAGTGATTCAGTCAATAACATTATGAGGGCCCATTGTATGCAGAGCGGTCTGACCAGACCAGTTCTTAAAAGGGTGGGAGAAACAGCTGTTAAAAAAACAAAACACCTGTAAATTAAAATATAGCAAAAAATTTATTTCTCTGTGTTTATGTCTTTCAACCAATTGTACATTAAAATGGTGGCCAGTTAAATTATCATAGAGAATTTAAAACTAAATTTATACCTTAGTAAATATTATTCATGCCTAGGCCCAGGAGCAACCTTTCACCAAGAAAGCTGATGGCTTTTAGAGACTAACCTATGAGAAGATATTTTAGTCATCAATGGAAACTTTAGTAAGCTGTTTCCCCACGTGAGACAATCTGCACTAACAGAAGAACCTTTGGCTGGGGGAATAAAGATTATATCTTGTCCTTTAGTTACTGTATTCATAACAGTGTGTCTACAAGCCAGACAGACGCCACCATGACAAGATAAGGTCCTGTCTGGCGTGATCATGGTGGCACAAACAGAGAAAAATGCAGACACCGTGGGAAAGTGCAAAAAAACCCACACAGCTATGAATAATCAAATCAAGTTGAAGAGAAGACGATGGATTTACAAAAATGTAACTGTGGTTAATAAACTCTCACCCCCAGCAATGCTAATATTTATAATACTAGAGAGAGGATCATCAGGTCATGTAATAGAAACCTGCCCACAAAGTAAAAGATCTACATACAACATGTTTTGCTTTTTCTTCACAGGTTCACAAGAGAATAAGGAAAATGTACCCCACCAATGCTTTAAACACAACTCTTAACACATATTAAGACTTAATGCAATTTAAACCCGTTCTGTATTTTTTCTTTTTTTTAAGTGTTGTAGCACTAAAAAAAAAAAAAAAAAAAGAGTTGGAATATAATGATTGAAATAATTAAATACTGCATTTAGGAGAGTTCACAGCAAAGGTATTTAAAAAAAGCATAAGCAGTATTATTAGAGATTTATTACAGTTAGGCGATTTTAAACACTTTATAGACATGTGTGGAAAAAGTCTAGAAAGGATTTCATATTTTGTTTGTTTAGTAAAGATGTTTACTTAATAAACATCTTGTTAGCATTCTCCATCAGAAGTACTACAGTGAGGAAAATAAGTATTTGAACAACCTGCTATTTTACAAGTTCTCCCACTTAGACACCATGGAGGGGTCTGAAATTGTCATAGTAGGTGCATGTCCACTGTGACAGACAATAGTCCCATTTACACTACTCTTTTGAAACCGTGCAGAGAACGGTCAAAGCACGGTAATCGAGATAACTGTTGAGTGTAAACTGAACTGGACAGTGCTCGACAAAACAGAGCCGCACTAAAACTAGTACTAGTTCAACAATAGGGCTCGGAACGGTTCAGTTATGGCTTGGTTCTTTGATAGAGAGCGCATGAGCTGACCGCGTTTTCTCCTATTTAGTTAGCTGACTAAATTCAACTGTCCAGCTTTGCAATTCACAGTTCTCTTCACCAGTTCACAAGATGAACTTCTTCTCTGACTATTAACAATAAATGGCATCAAAAGGGCATGGTGCGACCTGGGATGATGCAGAGACATATACCCCATTTACACTACCCTTGAAAAAGCCGTGCCAAGACCGGTCCGAGCTCAGTAACTGAGATAACTTATCGTGTGTAAATGGAAAGCAAACTGAACTGAACCGAGCTAGACACAACCGGACCGAGCTAACTGCAGACCAGTTCCAGAGGTGGGCTCGGCTCGGTTTTTCCCTGGCTCGGTTCTCTGATAATAAGAGCGCATGAGCAGAACGCGTCATCTCCGTCTGGCTGCACATCGCGATTCAAACTCCATTCCAGTAGTTGGCGGTAATGCCGGGCGGCGCCATTTTGATTTGCTTGATTCCCTCCTTCTTCGTCTTCTTCTTCTTGTGTTTTATGGCAAACAACTTTTGGTGCATTATTGCCACCAACTGCTTGATTTCCTCCTTCAATACCTGCAGTAATACCGCAGATCGTCACTAGGAGGTGAGGGGTCGAGGAACCGAGATAGCGTGATGTGTAAACGGTCGTCAGAACCAAGCTCGGCCTGGTTAACTGATCCAAGCTCGGACCGGTCTCGGCATGGATCGGTTTTTCAAGGGTAGTGTAAATGGGGTATGAGGCTCTCATTGAAATTTGGGTAGAGGACGCTATCCAGGCAGATAAGTTCCTGAATAAGCCCCACAATGAGAGCTATAGTATCGTGGACCACCAATAGGAGGCAAGGAACTGTGCTAGAGTGATGTGTAAAGGGTGGTAAGGACCAAGCTCGGCGCGGTCAACTGATCCAAGCTCAGTCCGAACTCGGCACGAATCGGTTTCAGAGGGGTAGTGCAAATGCAGCAATAATCTAAAAAAAAAAATCCATCACATTTTACACGCACGCATTTTTTAACTATTTTTATGATAAAACTGGTGTTAAAGTATTTGAACACCTGTCTATCAGCCCTCAAAAACCTGTTAGTCTGGCTTCAAAATGCCACCTGTTCTCCATTTATTATCCTAAATTAGATAGACCTGTTTAAGGTCGTTAGCTGCATAAAGACACCTGTCCACCCCATACAATCAGTAAGAATCCAACTACTAAAAAGCCCAAGACCAAAGAGCTGTCCAAAGACACTAGAGACAAAATTGTACACCTCCAGAAGGCTGGAAAGGGCTATGGAGAAATGGCCGATCAGTTTGGTGAAAAAATGTCCACTGTCATGGAGCAATCATTAGAAAATGGAAGAAGCTAAACATGACTGTCAATCTCCCTTGGACTGGGGTCCCATGCAAGATCTCGCTATTTCTGGTCTCAATGATCCTAAGAAAGGTGAAAAATCAGCTCAGAACTAGATGGGAAGAGCTTTATGATTTGAAATCATGTATGGCACAGAAGGTTCCCCTTCTGGCGTGGCCTAGCCTTGCTCCAGACCTAAACGCAATAGAGAATCTTAGGACGGAGCTCAGACTCCGTGTTTCTCAGTGACACCCTAGAAATCTGACTGATCTAGAGAAGATCTGTGTGGAGGAGTGGGCCAAAATCCCTCCTGTAGTGTGTGCAAATCTGTTGAAAAACTAAAGGAAATGTTTGACCTCTGTAATTGCAAACAAAGGCTACTGTACCAAATAATAACATTGATTTTCTCAGGTGTTCAAATACTTATTTGCAGCTGTGTCATACAAATAGTAAAAAAAAAAAATATATCAAACATTGTGATTTCTGGATTCTTTTTTAGATCATGTCTCTCACAGTCGGCATGCACCTACATTGACAATTTCAGACCCCTCCATGATTTCTAAGTGGGAGAACTTGCAAAATAGCAGGTTGTTCAAATACTTATTTTCCTCACTGTACACAGACTGATCAATTTTTGGAGGGTTATTGTTCTCTGTGGAAATGTTGGCTTTTTTAGTTGGTGTTTCTGTTTTAATGGAGATTACGATATACACTTTGGTGACTGTTAAATGTGACCTCTATAGAAGATGCTACATGTTAATCATAAAGCCATCTGTCCACACCAAGGCAACCAATTCTGGCGGGCCAGCCAATTCTGAGTTTTGTTGCTGTTGAAATCACTAGTCTATATGTGCTGACAATCTGTAAATATGCAGTTTTCCTTATGCCATATTGTGCCTTAAGTTATACAGTAAGGCTCATAAAGACCTTTTTCAGTGGAAATAACTGAAAAAGATGCTGCACAAGTCAAACGCAACACCTTAATCTAAGCTTTGTAACATGTTTCAACTGACTGAATGTATATGTGATGTTACAAAACATAATCAGACTCATTTCCTGCTTAGCAAACATCCCTATCTATTATCTGTGTTGCAGACATCCTCCTACCATCTTACCTACACTATATTGCCAAAAGTATTTGCTCACCCATCCAAATTATTGGAATCAGGTGTTCCAATCACTTCCATGGCCACAGGTGTATAAATTCAAGCACCTAGGCATGCAGACTGTTTTTACAAACATTTGTGAAAGAATGGGTCGCTCTCAGGAGCTCAGTGAATTCCAGCGTGGAACTGTGATAGGATGCCACCTGTGCAACAAATCCAGTCGTGAAATTTCCTCGCTCCTAAATATTCCACAGTCAACTGTCATCTGTATTATAAGAAAATGGAAGTGTTTGGGAACGACAGCAACTCAGCCACGAAGTGGTAGGCCACGTAAACTGACGGAGCGGGGTCAGCGGATGCTGACGCGCATAGTGCGAAGAGGTCGCCAACTTTCTGCAGAGTCAATCACTACAGACCTCCAAACTTCATGTGGCCTTCAGATTAGCTCAAGAACAGTGCGCAGAGAGCTTCATGGAATGGGTTTCCATGGTCGAGCAGCTGCATCCAAGCCATACATCACCAAGTGCAATGCAAAGCGTCGGATGCGGTGGTGTAAAGCACGCCGCCACTGGACTCTAGAGCAGTGGAGACGCGTTCTCTGGAGTGACGAATCGCGCTTCTCCATCTGGCAATCTGATGGACGGGTCTGGGTTTGGCGGTTGCCAGGAGAACGGTACTTGTCTGACTGCATTGTGCCAAGTGTAAAGTTTGGTGGAGGGGGGATTATGGTGTGGGGTTGTTTTTCAGGAGCTGGGCTTGGCCCCTTAGTTCCAGTGAAAGGAACTCTGAATGCTTCAGCATACCAAGACATTTTGGACAATTCCATGCTCCCAACTTTGTGGGAACAGTTTGGAGCTGGCCCCTTCCTCTTCCAACATGACTGTGCACCAGTGCACAAAGCAAGGTCCATAAAGACATGGATGACAGAGTCTGGTGTGGATGAACTTGACTGGCCTGCACAGAGTCCTGACCTCAACCCGATAGAACACCTTTGGGATGAATTAGAGCGGAGACTGAGAGCCAGGCCTTCTCGTCCAACATCAGTGTGCGACCTCACAAATGCGCTTCTGGAAGAATGGTCAAAAATTCCCATAAACACACTCCTAAACCTTGTGGACAGCCTTCCCAGAAGAGTTGAAGCTGTTCTAGCTGCAAAGGGTGGACCGACGTCATATTGAACCCTATGGATTAGGAACGGGATGTCACTTAAGCTCATATGTGAGTCAAGGCAGGTGAGCAAATACTTTTGGCAATATAGTGTATCAGAAACGACTTTCTAGCACTTTAACCCCATGTGTGGGTAAGGTCACTTTTTGATTTAGGAAAGTATAAATTCAAATCTGCAACACAACTGACTTTAGAACACAGAGTGAAAAAAAGCGACCAGTACAAATACATTTGAACTGAATTCAGCAAAAGTTTGGGAGTAGAGCAGTGGTTTGGCAAATTGCCCACACTTTGTTAAAGTGTAGCTGCTTTTGAAATTACTCTATGACTATAGTAAATGTTCAAACAGCATATGATATCAAACTACATCTCAGGCTCTTTGGAGTTAAAGGTTGACAGCTCAACAGCTAAGGAGAGGCTGAGAGGTGAAAGCAGACTAAAAGATCACTAGAGTTAAAAACATCATAAGCAGCTTAACCTAATGCAATGGCTTTTTTTTATGAAATCGGTCTAATGGGTGACTAAACAGTGCAATGCACAGTATGCTTCAAGTAGCTGTAATGACCAGTGTTGTGCCTGAACGCGTTCATTGAACGAAAGTTCATGAACTCGTTCATATTTTGGGCGAACGTGAACTGAACGTACTGCATTCTTGCCTGATGAACGTTACAGTGAACTCGTTCATTCTGGTGTCTGTGAACGGCACGCTCTCTCAATTCAGCTCCGTTCAATAGGTTGCCAGATTTCTATAGAGTCCTCCAGGCGAAACCCCGGCTAAATCAAACCGTAAACAGGCCTTAATATGTAGCGGGAAAAACACCCAATCTGGCAACACCAGCTACCAGTGTCGTAGCCTACAGCCGCGTGCGTCATCTAAACAAAATGCCGCGTGGAAGCCACAGCAGCGTGGAGGCAACAAAGCAGCAGTATGATCACTTAAAACAGTTTTATGACCAGGTGATCGGTGAGGATGATGGCAACAAGTTTGCCCGCCGGCTTTCAGTAAAAAAATCCGCACTTCAGTAACCTTAAATTCCTACCTCAGCCTGGTCCCTCAGTTTGTGTTAGTAAAATCTTCTTGAGCGGAGGTCTTCAACAGGGGATCCGCGACCCCTAGGGGGTCTACGGAGGTACTGCATGAGGGTCTGCATGGTTAGTTGATATTTTTATATTCCCCCCTTGCAATTTTTTCCCCCACTAATTGAAATGTCTTTAAATACTCAGTAAAATAAAATGCATGACAATGCATAACATGAAATCAACACACTGTAGTAAACAGATAAATGGAGACAAAAGATGTCTTTCAGTCATCAATGCACACATTCAGCGACACACAGGAGCTCTTTCAAGCTGGGCACCGTTTCCTTCACAACAACCAGGAATCAGAATCAGAAAAACTTTAATAATCCCAGGGAGAAATTAATTTCTTTACATTACTCCATCTGTAATAGAGTGACTATAGGACACAATTTCATACAATATATATAGTTAGGGGGTCCCCGCTCCATCTCGCCATCAGTTTGGGGGTCCTTGGTCTGGAAACCATAGAAGACCCCTGTTCTTGAGGGTTTTACTATCCATGTAACTTGTTTGTTAAACCTGCCTGGTATAATTTTCCAGGATTCCAGTATTCCTTTTTAGTATGTATTGAAATGGAATTTCAAATGGAAAAAATTATTAAAATAAAAAAAAACATTTGCACCTTAAAGACTACTTTCCTATTTTTCTTTTAATAATTACTCATACAAAAGACCATTCAAGCAGCACATTTTTCCTGATGTTTTTGAGAATATACTGTAGGGGTGAAAGCTGAAGCTGCTACTAGTGTGAAGTGAATGGACAGCAACAAAGCATTAAAGCAACAATGGGGAAATCTGTCCCCTCAATGCTAATGTAAACCCTGGTTGGATAAGGATTCAAAACTGGATATGAAGATGAAATCTGACGCACAGTTTCAGAGTTACAACTGATAAAATAATTGCTGTCTGTGGTTCTACAGTAGGCTATGGTGTAATTGAGCAATATATGAAAGAAAAAAAAAAGAACTATGAACTAGTTCATTTTTTGGTTTTGAATTATGAACTATGAACTGAACTAGTTCATTTTAAAATGTGTGAACTGAACTTTGAACTAGTTCACGTAGAAAGAGAACTTTCCCAACACTGGTAATGACCCTAGATCTCTTAGAATTAAAAACAACTACTGGGAAGGCCTTTATATGATTGAGTATACAAAGAATGCTGCTAATAGAAATAAAAATAAGAGTAAGTGGGTCTAAAAGCGCAAACAGTGAAAAAAACATCAAACAAACAGACTATTGTGCATTTCAAAATTTAGAGATAAATGTAAATATATCGTCTGGCTCCAAAATAAACACATAATGCTGACTGACCTAATGTGCAGTACTGCTTGTAGAAAACCCAAAAGCTCAGCTATAGCAGTTAAGTCACATCCCTCACACCTATTTGAATGTCAAGTGATAGAGAGAGTGGAATAAAAATGTTTCAGTGTTTTAAGGATCTCTGATAAAAATCATACGGGGGGGATGCATCTCTATCCAGCCTTCCTGAGTCACAACTTATGTGTAAGCATTTGACAGGCACTTTGAGCCAAAGGATATAGTATACTTAGCAGAGCTACCTTTCAACGCATAGGCAGCTGGCTGCCCTGGGTTTTATATTTAGATATAAACACAAAAGAATTAGAATACCTAACATTTAAAAATATATGATTTAAAAATAAAATTGTGTTAGTCCTCTACTTCATTATTATGCTGCTTTGTGACGAGTTTCCACAAAAAAAGAAAAAAAAATTAAAATACACTTAAGCGTGTGTCATAACATACCAAAATGAGGAAAACTTCAACAGGAATGTCTACACATTTCCAGACTTGGCTTTGGAATTTTTTAAAATATAACTCACAAAAGCTCATTATGAATCTATGATAGGCCCACGGTGGGCACGCTTCAAAACAGGAGCAGGAAGAAACAGAAACTGATAGGAAGTAAGAAAGCATACAAGGATGGAAGGGGAAGGAAGGAAGGAAGGAAGGAAGGAAGGAAGGAAGGAAGGAAGGAAGGAAGGAAGGAAGGAAGGAAGGAAGGAAGGAAGGAAGGAAGGAAGGAAGGAAGGAAGGAAGGAAGGAAGGAAGGAAGGAAGGAAGGAAGGAAGGAAGGAAGGAAGGAAGGAAGGAAGGAAGGAAGGAATTTTTGTTCTCAAGTCTTCTCCTTTATTTTGACTAGAGTAATAGTAATACTTGTTTAACTCTCACATCCAACAGCCAAAACAAATATGTTAAGTTATTAAGTTACCATAGCTGATCAACTCGAACACCTTTTAAACTACTTTTAAACATCAGTTAACATCTTTCTGTTTTAAGTGTTTTTACTTTTCAAATTTTTTTGTCAAGATGGATGAGGTTGACAAATGTTCTGTCATAACATTGAAAATGTGTTTAGGATAAAGTTACTTGAATTGAACTTTAATAAACTTTTAAAGTAAACATGAATAATAAAAAATGATTAAGGGTGCTTGTCCTTTTCTGGAAGTATTGTAATTCCTCCTAAATCTATTTAGAATAATGACATTAATTTCAAGAGTGCTTCCATTTCAAAAGCTTCAGAGGACCTCTGTGCACTATCTGCAGCATTTTAAACCTATGACCTACAGTCGAGATTTGATTTGCACAGAAAACATTATTGTTCTGATGACCTGTTTTGACTGAGGCTTTGGCGATAGAGAATTCAAAACAGGAACCTGGCAAGACTGCCGCAACAAGCCGATGGGAAGCTGAGATTCCAGCTCCAATCTGGGTTATCCATCTGTAACAGAGCAGCATGTGGTAGCATTTTTATTCCATCTTGTGCGCCCTGCTTGAAAACTAGTCCTTATCTTATAAATAACTTAGCTAGCAGTGTGGCTCCCCCCAAACATCATACACAATCAGCCTTTGAAAAGCAGCCGGGGATTAGGATAATTGTAAATAACAGCATTCTGTTGTGCATAGACCGTGAATTAGGCTTGCAACACAGATGCAATATTGTATTGCATTGATTTCCACAAGCCTGTGAAGGTGTTTGAAGGTTTCACATGCTAGACATGAGGAGGCAGGGAGAAGGCAGGACAGCCAGCCATAATGAGGACTGATTGTATGTCTGGAGGCAGAGGTGGCTCTCCCTCCTCAACACCACTGCCTAGCTAGACCTGCTCTCCTCTGTTCTACAGTGGCAGGCCATAATTAGACAGAAAGCAGGCGCACATAAGGGAGACAACCGAGTAGGAGGAAGAGGGGGCAGAAGAAATGAAGACAGCGACCAAAATGGGAACGTACAAGATGAGGGACAGAGAAGGGAATTGATGGAGACGGAGCCAAAGCGACAAGGAGGAGACAAAAGCAGGAGAGGAAGGCAAGAGTAGGAGTGAGGGATTCCTGGTGTGTTTGTTCTCTAGCTCAGCACCCAGCTTAATGAGATTAGTCTGGCAGGGGAAAAAATGCCACACTGGGGAATTCAGGTCACATGAAAATAGGCTAGCTAGACGTCTGCCTGGCCCTGCGTGTGTGTGTTTGTCAAGAGGATAAGATTAAGAGGTCCGCAGTCTACTTGAAATCCAGACAGGATTTAAATACGCTGGCTGCTCCTCCTTCTCCTCTCCAACTTTCCAATATGTTCCTACGTACTCATTTTCACCCCCAACAAATAGACATCCTGGAAGGACCAGTGAACATCGCATATCTGTTTGAGGTTCTGGTCCTGTTCTTTGCCCTTCTATTGTCATATTCATAGTCATTGCTTTCCAATTAAGATGTGAAATAAAACAGCCCTGAGACATGCGGTTTGTCATTGATCTCAATGATCTAGTCCTTTTTTAACATTTTCCTGAATCCACAGACAATACAGAGCAAAATGAAACCGCCTATAAGCGTCTGCTAAACAAGCAGGTCCCAAACCACCTTAGTCTGCAGGTGATTTTGACCTTTTGCAAAACAGACAATTGCAACGACCAGGTGACGAATGCTACCAACATCAGCGTGTTCAAAACTGGCCATTTGCATGGTAATGCTTGTGCATGCAGATAGACTGTTTACAAGCAGACATGCAAATCCCTGTAAAGTCGGAGCTGGCATCATTAAACCAATAGTTTAGAGATTCCCTGGTTGGCCACACTCATTGCAAGCTGTTGTAGGGCAGATAAAGCAGGCATATTAGGAAAGAACACAGAGAAAGATAACATAGATGTTAGGAGAAAAGACATTGATATGAGCCAAGATGTGGCTCAAAACCTTTCCAAATAAATACCAAGAAGTGGTTTGTTGAGAAATGGGATTCAGCTTTTTAAAAAAAATCTGGTTTGAAAAGGCTAAATAAAAAAAATAAAAAATAAAAAGGAGGAGAAGGAAACGACTGCCACGGTCAGGCGGAGAGGGTCAGACTGGCTGAGCTCCAGCCGGGTACCCTGTTGTTTGGACGTTTTTTAAATGGGTCATTGTCTGGAGTGCATTATGGCCCAACAACTATGTCATAATCGCACCATTTTGCGAAGCACTGCGTACAGGTCAGCCTCTCATTACCCCATAGTCTCAGACACGCTGCACAAATCTTCTTTTGTTGCAAACGAACTGAGAATGAGGCAAGAGGCGGCGTCTGAGCGACCATCAGCCACATAGTGAACCATTCTAGGTCTGTTCAGAACAGCCTCTGTGTCACTGTCTGGGGAGAGAATGTTGGACCACATTAACAGGGAGATATCTCATTATCACTTTGTAGGAGTTCTCTAGTTGGTTCAGTCTTGGGTGATGGAGGAAAAACCAGCAATGGGCTAAATATAATAAGAAAGATGACACTAACTGCTGAGGGAGAACTCTGGCAGATAGGTGGGCAGTGCTAATTGATCAGAAAGAAGCTGTGCTCTGTTTGCTCTACCTCAGTCCTGAAAAAAGACCAGGGCACAGCAGGGCAGCTCTAATTATTGTTTGAAAGCAGATAATCATTAAAACCCAACATGCTGTCTGCAGGCATGGCTCACCCACTGCTCAGGAATAGATGCGGTAAACCTGACAAGAGACGGTAGGAAGAGGGCAGATATATTTCTAATTAAGAAAAGCAGGTGATGATCAAAGTAAGTTACCAAAGTTGCTCACTGCTTTAATGAGATAAACTACAAACTCAGCACTGGGGAGATGAGGAGGACAGATAGTTATCATTTTACCAACACGTAAATACCCATTTCATCTAAGGCAATAAAATTCCTTAAGAGTCCTTAAGAGCAAGTCTATTTAACAGTAAAGGTTTCAACATGAACAACTGAAGGGGAAGAAAATGATTAAAATAAAAAAATAAAGTGTAGGATGGATTGGTTTAATCAAGGATCCTGAATCATTTAGACGTTTCCCTGGTTCAACACACCTCAATCAAATAAATGGTTAATTAACCAGCTCTCTGCAGAGCTTTATGTCAGACTATATTAAATTAGCTCTGTTACAGCAAGGACACAATCAAACCCTGCAGGACCTGAAACTCTGAGGACAGGAGCTGGACAAACCTTGATTAGGGAGAAGGTAAGGAGGCCTTCCAACCTCAAAGACTTGGAACTCATCACAATAGATAAATAATCTGAAAACCGGAGGAACAATACAAAACTATACTTTTCTAATAAATTTCAAGTGGGGTATAAATAATCTTTGAAATGCCATTTTTTAAATCAAATGTTAATTCTGATTCATATGAAAATGGGATCAAAATTTCTAATCTTAAGCTATCATCGGTTTAAACAACCTTAAACTTAACTATATGTTGAAAAAAATTACATTATGATTGTTTCTTTTTGATAAAACTTGATATCCAGAGGCCCACTGTGTTTCTTTATTCATATTACCTGTTTTACACTCTCTGGCCAGAAGCTCCCATCGTGCACTCACCATAACCTCTGAGGTGTGCTTAATTCACTAACTGATCGAGGGATGGGCTCTTCATCAAAAGGCAGTAAGAGATGTGACAGAGAAATGTAGCATTCCTATTAGGGGTGTGCAAAATAATCGTGATGATGATGCATCGTGATTCTAATTTTCGTGATCTTGATGCCAAGAATCGATTATTAATTTAAAAAAATGAATAAATAAAATTGCATGAATGGTTGGCGAACATCAGCCAAAAACAAGTGTAATACAACTTCCAGTCCAGTAGATGTCACTGCAAATGTGTTGACGCACGCTGCCTTGTGTCACAAGCATTTCCGGCCGCGGGATACTGTGCCGAGTCATTCAAAAACAAAACATGGAGGATAAAATATTGCAATGCATCGCAATAATTCAAGTATCGTGATGCATCGTGATAGAATCGCATCGTGGCCTGTGAATCGTGATTCGAATTGAATCGTGACTTCTTTGGCAATACCCACCCCTAATTCCTATTCCGATCAATCGGATTTATGGTGGTTGATGTTAACCTATGTTCTCTCACTAAACATTTCCAATGGCCCAGTAGAATTAGATGAAATCCACAAGGAATATGGAAAGCCAGGCCATAAACTTCAATTATCTCAGATTAAGAAGTGAAAATATGAAGGAAAATATGCAAAAGGGGGAAAGTAACTCTAAGCACAGGAAACCATCTTATATCCCAGCTACACTGATGGGCCCTTCAAAATGACAACAGACAAACCTATGACGTCTGTTTGAAGGAGAAGCATATTTTATGAGATAGAGGTTAGAAATACACAGTTCTGTAGCTTTTAGGATTATCCTAAATAGGGCAACAAAGCTGCAAAAAGTGTGCAAGGTTGGACATCAAATAATGACTAAGATCATACCAGTGAATGACTTTCATTAGATATAAGTTAGGGTATTTAAGTCATTTTTTTTGTGTGGAATCACACTTACTCACAATTAATTGTGAAAATTAAGGGGAAAATATTTCAAACTTTTGACTCCGAAAGCACAAACATGTTCTCCTTTTACGACAGAGAATACAATTTCATATCGTACTTTTATAGTAAAATTCACCAAAACAACTTCTGCTCAACTGTAAACTATAACAGCTTTAATGCAAAGCAAGCGGCTTCTGCAAAAATAATTGCGTATCCTAGTCGAAAAGTGGCAGAGTCCTAAAAGCTCTGATAATAAACAAAAGGCATAATGTTTATTATCTGTTGATAAATCCTCCGGCTCGGCTGCTCCCTTTAAACAAGTGGACTGGTGCCACGGAGCTAATGCATGCGTCAACTCTGGCTATTAAAAAGAGATCACAGATTGTGACTCAACCAGGACACATAAACACATAGACTGGGTGGTCCATGAGGCTGCTGGCAGTGTGTGGTTGTGTGTGTATGTGCTAGCAGTATCTTTCCCAGAAATGTGCAACGGTAAACAGACTAAAAGGCAGAGAAGTAACACAACCATTACAACTGGCTGGGAGCATAAACAGAAACACAATGCACTGCAATCCTACACCGAGGGAACGTCTCTCTTTTAAGGTTTTTTTTTGTATGTTCAAGATCATCCTGTGATTCCACCAGGCCTCACGAGAACTCTTTGCTTTGACAGAGACCCTCTAAGATGGACCCCGGGGGCCTCAACAGGCCCTAAACCTTTCACTCTTCCCTGATGCTGACCAGATACAGCGGCACCAACACATTCAGGGACACAAGTTGGGGGGGGGTGTTCGGTATGTTTATATGGAAGAGACAGATACCAAGACGTTAGGAGAGGAGCAGAAAGGACTCAGCTTTAAGCCAAAGCTTCAAGCTTTTCATTATGTTTTTTTTTTCATATCCTCCTCTCAGACTCTCCCTTGTAAAGAGAGCAATTACATGTCCAAGACAAGCCCACATTAAACAAACATTAGTTCTCTCTGCAGAGCCAGACTCGGCCAAATTACATTGTTTCCAGATGCCTGTCACAAAAACACATTTACACCCACCCTGAGCCCTCCTCCGATCCCTTCCTCTCCGCTCCGCCTGCCTGCTTCTCCTGTTTCAATTGTTCTTTTCTCCTCACGTTTTGACCCCCCTTCATCTCTCTCTGTAGTTCCCAAAAAACTTCCGCATCTCTGGAGTTTAAACTCAGCTTTGTGAACAACTCCAGAGGCATCTGTTTTCAATTAGGCCGTCACAACCACTAGCAGGAGATGAGAAGAGCCTCAGGATGGAGGAAACAAAGGAGCTGGTATAATGAGACAGGGGCGCTTCCGTCATGTGTCACATCTGCCAAACCAATGATAAGCCTCAGTTGGAGCATGAGTTCATTATAGCTGCTCAGATAAAAAAAAAATATATGCATGAAGCATCATAGAAGTCTTAGAACAACAATAAGACTAATGCTCCAGTCAGTGAAAAGCAGTCATTTACAATTATTTTACTGTTTCAGGTTGGGGGAAATCTGTAACTAAGGCTGTCTTTTAATTGCAGTTTGTTTAAAGATATTTAATTTTTGGAAAATCAGGATTTCTTTTCTTTTTTTTTTTTTTACTAACGCACTTCTTGGGCTTCCATAGCTCATAGTGACACCAGTTCTCTTTTTTTTTGTTTTTCACTAAACAGTGTATTCATAACTGATAAACTAGCTCACTCGCTGCAAACATGTAGGTCATGACCTTCAGAAGGTTTGAGTCTAAAATCAGAAGAAAACATGTTTGTACGCACAGTGCAGATCTTCAAAGTAGATGCAAAGTGATTTGCTTTTGCAATTCAGCAGATGGCGTGTGCAAATAATTTTTTTTCTAGGGTGTCCATTGATCAATATTTAGATAATATTCTAATAACAAAGCTACACACATTCACATGTTGGAGGATATGAGCAATAAACATTTTCCATTTGAAAAGCGATTTTCCATGTCGGAAACTCAACTGTGTTCCATTTGCGTCTTTTAGGACCAACCAAAGCTGGTCCTAAATGCTACTAAAACTGAGTATATGACATTTAGCATTCATAATGGTCTGCATGATGGTCTTCAAACATTAGCCTATAGATACACTGAAAAAGTGCTTACAACTAACGTTCTTCTAATCGACTTTTCACTGTAAAGAGTTTCTACAAAATCTGTGCAAAACTTTTTCATAGCTGCCACTCAGGCTTGGAATAATACAAATAATAGTCAAATTTCTCTGAAGCTTCATATTCTCCCTGAGCACCTTTAAAACTATTCTAAATAGGCGCTTCACTGAAGACTGAGCATTTGATGCTTAGCTGAACTGTGAATTGTTTTATCAATGCACATATTTTTTCAAATGTAATGTACCAGATTTTATGAAATGAAATATGTTCGTATATCGATTTTATCTCATTTGATCTAGCTAGTAAAAGAAAAGGCGACAAAATACAACAAAAAACATTTATCGAAGAAAACATCTGCCTTTAGTTTTTTTGTCATTTTTTTTCTTATTTGTATTACATAATATGCTACCTGTTTGAGATGCTATATATATCAATGTAACACTAAACACAAAAATAACACTAACTATTATTTAGTATTATCATTATTTCATAAATAATTATCATTGCTTTGAACCGTATCCACTCTCAAAATGCTACTAGAAAACACAATCTGCTCATCTTAATAGTTGGAAATAAACTAATTTGCATATTTGTGCAGCATCTTTGTAGATCACCCTTAAAATGTCCACTTATTACATGGACACAAAAAAAATTGCAATGCGTGCAGTTTCATCCCCCTGGAGTGTTAGATTTTGTTTTGAATAATGATTGTTTTGAAAATTGTTGCACTTTAAATAAAGGTAATTTCCCCAAATGGATAAAAACAGAGATCATTGGGCGGAGGCTTCTACATAACCATTAAAAGTAAAAATCTATGCTGATTCGTAAACCTTATGTGGATAATAAAATGTTTAGGTTGTTGCAAAATAATTTAATCACAGAATGCATTAATAGCCAGCATGAGGATCAGGCCACAGAGATCAGCCCTTAAAAGAAATCTCCAGAGAAAATCCTCCACACATCTTATTCAATACCAGGGTGAAGTCTCAAGCTGTAAGCCTCTCCTATTCACCTCTGTAATCCAAGCTGCATGCTCACAAGTCCTGAGGTCTAAGTGAAAGGAGAAAGTAGTCCACAATTGGGGGTTCCTCTTGTATTTTAAGGCAACTATGAGTAGCTATACACTACAGCAGTGGTTCAAGGTGCATCCATCATTTTATGATTTTCCAGCATCCATCTAATCTGCTCTTTATTTAGCCTTGAGTGTATCTGATCAGCCCAAAAGTCTCTATCTCTGGGTACAGGAGAACCACACAACATTTATTTAATCTATGTTCTCATGTCAGCACTGGCAAAGTATAGCACTGCAGGATTTCTTCCCCCTTGCAGATGCCGTACCCATGTTGGAAGACCAAACAGCCCTGTAATCTCAGCTGATCAACTCATCTGATATGACTGGCAAAGTCATCTGTGAAACGGTTCATAGCTGGGAGAAATAATCAAAATTCCCCTAAAAATAAGGCATCAGTCTAAAAGATAAAAATGAATTGACATTGCAAAGCCCCTTTTTGTTCAGATTTTGTAGTTTTTTTTGTTGTTTTTTTATGCATATCGCACAAACTAGGAGAAGATATATATATATATATATATATATATATATATATATATATATATATATATATATATATATATATATATACTGTATATATATATATATATATATATATAAAAAATTTATATCATCAAAATCAAACACATCAAATAAGATAACACATTTTACTACATAGTACGTTTTACATTTAATACAACTCTTGTTTAACATAGAATTGTATAAATAAACTAATAAACAAACACCTTAAGCTGGTTCTATTATAAGCTATTTTAATTCAATTTTTTGCATATTTGATATCAATAAAAGCATGAATCATTCTCCAAACTATCTTATTGATGTTAATTTACTACCTTGTGTTTTATTCATTTATTTTTCATATTTTTGAGTGTTAAAAAATTGAAAAACATCTTTGCTCTGGTCCATTGTACCGTCTAATACAGATCTTACAGCTGCAGCATGATTGCAGGACAAGCTTGTTTAAATACATTTGACTGTTTGCATGTTTGGCTGACTGACAAAAATAACAAGAGAATTACTCTAGCCATTTGTCACATTTAGTTTTTTTTTCTGCTGTAATGGGAATGTAAACACACAAACAATCAAATGTAATCCCCACACAGTAGTACTGCAACAGCATCAACGTTGTTGCCTTTGTTGTCAAGTGTGACACCTAAAAACAACTAATAGCGGTTTCAGAAACAGGGAGATTGGTTTAAATTTTTAGCAGAAACACAGCCTGAGGCCTAACAAGAAGAACTCTTCTGAGGCAGTACTTCCTAGAATCCAACTACCACGGAAAGTGAGACTGGTGGAAGAAGTCAGGATTGGGAAAACAGTTGTTTTATTACATGTGCCATCTGCTGCATGCTCCTGAATAAAACAGAAGCTAATGTAGTGCAAATAAAGCAGTAGGTGCAAAAGTTGTTGAAAAAAATAGCTCTGAAAAAAATATTCATACCTTGTAAGATTTTATCTTTTCCAAACAATAAACCTTTATCTACGTTTACTTGTACTTTGTGTGCTTGGCCAACACTAAACACTGCGTACCGATTTTTTTTTCTATTTTTATAAAAACCTGTTATTGTATTAAGTCTCTTTAGGTGAATAGTTTGTAGAAATCCAGCAATCCCAGCTGATAATATTTAGGGGAAATCATCTGGAGACTGAAGTCTTAACCAAACATCTAAGACTTTCCTTCTCCTTTTCTATTTATGAGCTACCTTTTATTAGTCGATTGCGAAAAAGCCAAATAAAATGCATCAAAGCTTGTGGTCGTGACATAACATCAACAGCTCCAGAGGTGTGGATTGTTTTGTAAGATACTGCATGTTTATGTAATGTTTAAGTACGGGTGTATGCTCTGAAAATCAGAGGATGTCAACACGCCACTAAACGTGGATACCAGACATGGGAACCAATGTCACATATAGCTGGTGTAGACTAAGCTGAAGGATAACAACTGTATCAGAGAAGATGATCGAGTCTTTCCTAAGTCTGTGACCCAGACTGGATGTCAGACTCTTTTCAAGGAAATGAAAGCCCTTGCAAAATTCCCATGAAATATGCTGAAAATTTGCCACAAGCCCTTGAGCAACAATATGAATCTCTGACAAATGCATCAGCCCTGTTGTGCGGGTGACCCATCACTTTGACTTCTTACTCCATGTGCAGAGTTACCTCACCTCTTTCCTGTAAGCGGATCAGGCTTAACTGCTATCTTTAATACAGCAGTTATTGTCTCTTTTCCCTTGCCAGCATCAAACAGTGATAAATAATGTGCGCATGCAATTAAAAAAGTATTAAAACAAGCCTTGGAGGAATGAGACTTCTCAACAAGGCTGGAAATTGCATTACATGCGCTTGTGTGTTTTAAAGTGTGCTCTGACGTGTTTGTGCAGAGGGCCCCATCAGACAGACACTACACGGCTGAAGGAGCAATCGCATCAACTCGTGTTCCCTCCAAAAAACCTGAGGGCATTTAAGAGGAACACCACAAAATGGAGGCCAAATATGTCCATGTCCACACAGCAAGTCCATGAAAATGGAACAGGACAGCCAGACAGAAAAGTAGAGAGTTAAACCAGAAGGCAAGAAGTCTGTGACAGGGTTCCTACAGCATAAAGCAAGTTAAATTCAAGACTTTTTAAGACTTTTTAATGCCACTTGAAATAAAAATTTAAGACCAAATTCACAAGAAACACAAGAAAAACCTGCTTGCGACAACTTAACCCAAAGGTTTATTTTAACATAAACCACTGCACTAATATTTCAAATTTTGAAAAACTTCCCATACAGGAAGAAAGCTAAAAACACACATATGACAGATATATTTTAACAATTATTTAACTGAATTCATAAACTTTGTTTTAGCAGGGAACAAAACAAGTTGTCAAAACGTTATGACAACTTTATGTCATCATAACTACTTATTAAACTGTGAGAACTGCAAGTTCTCTTGAAATCTTGAAACTATAAAATAAATATAACAGTATTACAACATTATGAATCATGAATTAGAATATTCATTAAAATATTGCTGATATTATTAACTTTGCAACAGCAACAGTTAAGCGTAAAGCAACTACCTCTGTACAAACATTCAGACCAAGAAGACATTTAATTTAATCTTAAATATGCACATTTATTCTTAATCTTTAAAGTATTGAGTTTTCTAAAAGTATTTAATCACCAGATTTATATATTTTGAATAAACACACAAATTCAGGTCCTGACAGGGGTTTCTTTTAGTTGCATTAGAGCATGTTGATCTAGGTCTTCTGTCATTAGAGGAAGGGTATCTAACATGTTTGGGTATAAAAGCAGGAATTTATAGCTGGCTAAAGTCTATTGTCAATAAATATTAAACAAGAAACACATTAGGTGTGAGAGGTTAGATGTAAGAGCGCCTAGCTAAATGCCAGAGTTACTAAACACTAACTAAAGCAGTGGCGGCCGGCCCATAGGGGGCGCTGGGGCACCGCCCTCCCTGATAAGAAGAGAGAAACGTAAAATATATTTTTAGAAATTAACTCATAAATGTCCGTTTTACTCTCTGGAGTGTCTATCTATAAGCAAAACAAATTTTATAAACTACATTTCCCTACCTACTGTCATTCATTTGTGGATTTCCACAGACAGACTCCTACCGTCTCTGTCTTGGGGCGCTGATCAGACAGACCCACATTTGCAGAGAATCTGTCAATCATGTACTATTGCTAGGTGAATTTAATGGCCAATCAGCGTCTCAGAACTTTATGGTCTTGGGGCGCTGAAAATACTGCGCTTTAACAGGCTTCTGAACCCAAGCGCAGGTGCAGACAGTTAGAGTGATGATGGCGAACGTAACGAGCGAGATGCAGCTTCCACCAAATTCGGTGAGATCCTTATTTATCTACCCGTTTGCCAGAAGAACATCCCTGTTGTAGGATATGAAAATTTCCTGTCATGGTTATTGTGATTGTGACGAATCCACCTCGTCGCTTAAAACTTTGCGTGCCACACACACATTCCTGTTATACTGTGCTTGTGAGGACCAATTCACTCACGCTGAGCCCAGTAGCTCCATTAACTTAAAACACACAAGCTGTTCCTGGTTACCTGCTGGCGTATTGAGGGTGCACACTTAATATTTCAGTGGGGTTAGCCGTGTGTGTGTGTGTGGGTGTGTGGGGGGTGTGGATATGTATGTATTTATGCTACGGGGACTTGTCATCTTCAGTCTGGCTGCGTCTTTGCTGGGTTCAAACCCAGTTTGGTGTAATTGAATAAGTCAATGAATCTGTGTAAAAGAATTAAGTTGTAAAAATGATTTGTTTGTTTTTGTACATCAATTGTTTGTGGAGGTAATATATGGACAAAACTGATTAATGAGAAGAAATCAGAAATAAGAGAGCCTGAAGGGAGGGGCTTAAACTATTTAATGAGGGCTGTGGGAAGAAGAGCGGCCATTTTTGTTTTCTGTTTCTTTGTTACATTGCTGGTAACTGGAGGGAGGCTGAGGCCCAGAGTATCTTGTATATGTTTAGTTTCTTTTGCACCCTGTTTTGAGTTTTTGAGCACAATAAATCACCAACACCGGTAACCCGACTGAGCCTGGATTCTTGGAGGCCAAAGAACCCCGTCACAGTGACCCAAATCATCACTGTTACTGTTATTATATAGTAAATTAAATCATTACTGTTAAATTGTATGTATTGTCCAATTGTTTATTTGAATTCTTATTCCGGATTAGTTGGAGACATACACTAGGCTATATCAGCCCCACCAAAAATATTTTTCACCAGCCGCCACTGAACTAAAGTAAACAAAGTTATGTTTAACCAATTATATTGCATAAAATTATGCATCATCTTTTTACAATAAAAAACTTAAAAATATATCATGTTTTTCTCAAATTATTTTTCACAATTAATACAAATGTGAAATACTACTCTCCTGTGAAAGTTGCCCCTGAACCTGCTGCAGTTACACAAGTGCAACAGGAGGAATGAGGCATAAAAAATAACATACTGTAATTTAGCAAATAGTTTTTTTTAATAATCCGCACTAACCCTTCAGTCAGATGTAACACTCTAGTTGGAAGCTGCAAAAATAGCAGTTATTGCTCATTTCTGTATCACCAACTACAGTTAGCCTTATAGGATTCCCTCTAATTTATATCTAAATAAAAGTGTAAATCATAGTTTTATGTTTAATTTCAGAAAGCATCAGAAATAGAAAAAAACCCCTGAATGAATCAGAGCCTGAGGTTGGATGGGAACCAACGTCTTTCCAAGTCAGAGTTTAGACTTAAGATGGGATCAGTTTTATTTTCCTAACTCGAATTTGGGAAATTCTGACTCCTGAGTTCAAATTTAACACACCATCACCTCACAACATTATTACACATTGCATACATTATACATATTTATACATTATACTGAATAAAATGTCTCTCATGTTCTTCCTTATCTTCTGTTAGCTGGGAGTTTTGCCAACAACATCCAGTCATTTGTTTTTCTACTAGTCTCCCTTACATATTATCCCTGTTAAATGGCTCACTATGTAAACTGGGACGACAACATTAAAGAACAGCTGGTTCAAAGCAAAACCCCTTTCTGGAAGTTTTATTGTTTTCCACAGTCTTCCTTCTTCCGCTAATGTTCAATAAAAAAAGTGCGGCACTTCACGCTAAAGGGTCACACATGTCTGTGTCAAATTCCTGTTCCTTATCCATCTAGACACAATTCTGCAGCTATTAATAAGCTTTATCCCCACTTGGAGAAACCGTGACTTTGTATGTGTGTTTTACTCACATAGTCTGGCAAGGCTGTGTTGTCTCCTTGTCTGCCTCTTAGAGACTGTGTTGCCTGCTCCAGAACCTTGTTGTGCTTTTTGGAAAGCAAAGCAAACAAGCTGATGGGAAAAACACAGAGAAAGAGAGCAGCTGATGAATGTTGCCTTAGCCAAGAAATATTTCAGTTTTTTAATTATTAAAGTGATAAAAGCTGAAACGGTTGTGGTTGATCTTTGAAAACCAGAACAATTATGTGAGATAATTGCTTTGATTTCCAAATTTAGCTTTTTGAAATCAGCAACTATTACAGAATCTAAAATAAAAAAAACAATCAAGAATTTCTTATGGAGAACTTTTAAAACCTACAAACTGTGATTATAAACCGTTAAATTACCCTATCAAGTTATTCTAACGAGAAAATTTAGACTCTTTAGACTGCTTCATGTTCAGCCTGGTAAATGGACAACATTGCATCTGTGTGGTGCAGACATGAAGCCGGTCTGACGCAGTGGTGAGAGCATTAAAGAAGGCCAATGCTCAGGTCACATGTTCATCCGTCAGCACAGGAAATATAGGCACACAAATCCCCACAGTCGGCCAGACAATTGCTGAATAGAGTTACTAGATCAGCTCTGTGGAGATCTCCCTGTCATCTTCAGAAGGTCCCATCAGAACCATATAAAGAACCTTTATTCTTCAGGTTCAGTTTTGATCCATTTTTAAATAAAGGACCACCAGCCATGCTCCACCTGGATAATTACAACAAAATATGACCAGCCGCTTCATCCCCATGTCATCATAAAGTGAGGCATTGATGTAAAATATAGTTTAAATTTTACAAAAATTGCAGAGGTTTAGTGAAGCAAGTTCAGCTTGTATTTATTTTTTATGTACCTGAAGCCTGATATGTTTTCTGCAATGTAGGAAATGATGGGATAATGTTACAGCCTATTTTAAAGCTTTCAGATCAGTTAATTTGACAATGTTCTCCAATGGTTTTCAGATAAAATAACCATAAGGCAGGTATTAATCATCACCTGAAAATGAGACTCTCTTAAAACATGTGTTGATGTTGGGCTTCAGTTGAAACCTGCCAGACGGTCCGGAGAGAGAACGTTTTTTTTCTTGTGCGCTCTTTGTTTAAACCAGAAAAACACGCAAAGGGGATCTCTACACATGGCTGGATTCTGGTTCTCTGTAATTTCCATCATTCCTGGAAGGATGCTAAAACCAACCTTGCTTTCACCACGCCCATCTCTGATCCACCACAAGAGGCAATTCCAGTTATCAGGGACCCGCCGGCACACAGTCGGTAAGTGTTGCTACTTGTTTAACTTTTGATAAACTGCCCAAAACACCAGGAAACAATGCTAAACAAAATATGCTAAAAATGCTCATTATGTTAAGAACTCGCACACAAACAAGTTAAAACTTTGTGTGTAACCTGGTGAGTTTACGACAGAGGGCCAAAATAACTTCATTTTTTTGCTCCTAAAAAAGCTAAAACATGAATTAAAAAACTATGTTAGAAGGATTGTTTATGTAAACTACCAGATTATGACCCCTTAAAACATTCCTATGAAGCCCACATCACTGTATTTGATGTCTGTTTCTAGGTCTGATGTCAAATATTTTATTTAAATGTAGAAAGAACAATTAGAAGCGATTAAGCCAAAATTGTACAAATTCATATATATAAGATTCATTAAAGATTAAAAAAATATATATGCTTGATCTAGGAAGTGTCAAAGTTTAAGGTTCTTCTGGTTTATGTTCTATAAAAAATATCTCCATTAAAGCACCTTTTACTACCTTAGTATTATAAAAAAAAAATAATAATAGTCAACTTCATCAATTAGTAAAATGATTATCTGCAACACTCATCTATATAATGTGTTTTACTTGGTAGCTTTTAGTTACAGAGTTATTAAAACGAATAACTTGTAATAATATTCTTATCTATTTACATGCTTGTGTGTTTTATAGGTTTGAAAGATAACAGAACTATCATGTATTTTGCTTTTTGTCAACATCTTTATACCCTGGTTTTGTTTTCTTATGAGTGATTTTCTGGTTTATAAAGGCTCCATCATATTGTGGTGAATTCAGCCTTTCTCTGCATTTTCAAAGCATTCTCACCAAGTTTAACAGATCCACAAAACACAATTATGAGCCAGTAAAAAAAAATAATAATAATTTAGTCTATCCTTCATATTATCATCTAAATCTACGGGTGCATAAGCCTACGTCATCATATTGCAGAGGAACAATGATGGATATGAAATAATAAGGAAGGAAGCATCAACAGCAGCAGCTCAGACTCTCTCTGAGGGTTAGATTCAGGGCAGAGTTCAGGACACTCTGGCTGACATTTAGAAATTCCTGGCAGGAAATTCCCTTTATCTTACAGCAGACCAACGAGCGCAGCCCAACCCAGACCATCACACCGATCATCATCATCATTATCATCAGACGCAGTCGGCTGCTCTTCATTACTGCTGGAAACAAGTGTAGACATTCGCAGACTGTTTCTCTGTGCAGCATAAAACAAGATACAGGGAGAGACACAGGCAGCCAGATAAGAAGATCCTTGAATGTGCGTTGATGTATGCACGTCTTCAAGGAAGGAAACGTTCTTTCCCGTGTGCCTGGTTTGAACAATCAGCCATGAATATCTCTATGCTAATGTCTATGACTGTGTTTTGTCCTCTGGTTCAGTCTTCTATGGAGGCCCTTTGCCTTAGTTACATAACATTGTCCTCTGCAGACTCAGTAGCCTTTGTCAAGTAACTTATTATTCCTTCAGCTGACAAATATGTTTTTTTTTTTAAGAATTGAAGCATTAAGAGCCACACAGACAGGTAGACATGATAAAGAAGTGTGACTTCTAACCTTTGCCATGCTCTTACCTGATGATGCGCTGAGCGGCGTACTGATGGAGGCTTCGAAACTGGGCTGACATATTGGCAAGTGCAGCGAGACAGTTGGTGTGTAGGTATTTATCCTGAGAAGTATGCACACAACACATTTGAGAACCAGTTTACAAATGACTGACCACTTTAGCATAAAGTCTTACAAAGAACAGCACAAACTCTGCGCTTGTAGGAGTGTTTGTTTTACCCTAGTCCGAGTCATGTTGAATTGGACCGTCCGGATAACAACAAGGATGAGCAAACTTCCAAGTGAGATCTCTGTCAGTGACCTCTCTGTGTACCAAGAAATGTTCTTCAGCACCTGAGAGGAGATGGGGGGTGGGGGGGTTGGGGGCAGTGGTGACACAGCTACTGAAAACACCAATGTCTGACAGGCAACTAGAAGTAATCATTTTTTTTCTTTTCTGACAGGAGCTGGGCTTTAGACCAGACAACCAAAATGTGTGTTTACTTACCACCTCATGGATGGAGCGATTGAAGGCATCGTCCTCTGTGAGAATGAGGAGAATAATAAGGGCCATATAGACATGGTGAGAATTTCTGTCTTCAACGTGGTAAAGGATCTCCAGGATGGGCATAACCTGAGAGAAACAAGGAAGAAGATGGAGAAAAGGTTCACACCTTGCCTTGCATTTTAAAGGACAACATCAACATTGTCTGACAAAAACATAAAAATACAAGATAACTGCTTAAGCCTTGCATCAACCTGAGAATAACTTTCCTTATAAGGCTGTTGCAAGTTTGTTTATGAAAATTAGCTTAATTTTTATTAACTTTTTTCATGCTTCAAGCTTCCTTTCTAGAGGAATAAGAAGTACAGGCTTCACTATTGTACTCATAGAGCTAAATTATATAAGGTAGTAATATAGTAATGTAAGTGATCAGCTAAAGACATCCATCTCCAAAAGATTTCTACATATTAGACGAAAGCCTGAAATGTACAGATTTACACAAATTGTTGACACAAGGTTAAAAAAAATCCAAACATTGATTTTATACAAAATCACACTATCAGGAATAACTGCTTTAAAAACTGCTTTAAGAAGAAGAAGAAAAAAAATGTTTGCCAGCTACCAGCTCGTCCCATCAGCTGCCTCCAGCCAAATTAACCCAAGTGGTTGAACAAAGAGACCGAGAGAAATCTTAAAATGAACTAAGATAATGAGGTTATAGATATTTTAATCCAAGTTCTACTTTCCATATTCACCTCAGCCGTGGCTCAAACCTTGTTTTGGAAAGACTTTTTTTAAATGCTGCAGTCCATGCTTACTGTTACATGAAATAACTGGCTCTGGTTCCAACTGACAGAAAGAGCACCATCTGTCACCGCGCACACCTTTGCCTGTTTACTGAACCGTAACGTTGGTCATATATCAAACAATTTCACTTCCACAGCAGTCTGCATGGAAAACCTATAAAGGCACCCAATGGCACTAAAATTGATCTTTAACTGCGGCTGTTCCTTCCACCTTACTGAAATGACCCGATTGCAGGAGTAATAACAAAAAAAGGACTCTGTTTATAGCTTCCCCCCCACCCACCAGATTGTCCATGTCAGTCCTTGACAGGATGTACGTCCTCATGTTGGCGTTCTGGTGGAGCAGGGTGTAAAGAAGCAGAGTGGCTTGGTCGGAGCGCTGCTGCTCACACAGAGCCGTGTACAGACTGTTGAAATTGATCTGAAAAGTGTGAGGTAGCTCCACAGGCAGTGCCGACGTGTCTAGAGGAGGAAGGGTAAATATTGTTAGGATTACAACCAACATTGATTTACTGCCATCTGGCATCAGTCATACATTCGCACTACTTAAGAGTTTTAAAGATAAACAGCAGAAGATGACAAACATTTTGTCTTTTCTACATTTATTACCTTGTGTGTTTCTGAAACAAGTAATAGCCTGACGGAAAGGGTTTGGCCAATCAGGCCCATCTGTCAGATTGGCCAATACCAGCAGTAACAGGAGGCTCTGATTGGATAAAGGTAAAGGATCGTTTTCCTGGTCTGTCCCAGCTCTACTACCAGCTCCACCCAGAGTGAAGACACTCCAGAGACCACCTAGAGGAAAGTGCAAAGAAAAAAAGACATACATTATAGAAATATTAATCATCGGATAATAAAATGATGCAAAATTATAAAGTTTAAAGAGGTTTTTGCTTTATTTAAATGTGTTAATGTATTAACTCACTAGTTGATATAAAAGCAGTCAGCTAGTGACTGGAACTGACCCCATTTTCAGCTTAAACAAACCCAACCAGCCTGACCACAGACACAATTTTTTCTCGGATCAGTGAGTATGCCATTACTTATAGCGCTTGTTCCCAAACTTAACTTGCGTTTTCAATATTGATTAAGGTCACTAACTGGCTTAGATGCAGTCAAGGGATCAAAAAGACTAACAAGATCCAACTTGATTCTAAGACAACTCCAAGCAGGATCTTGGTCTTAAGGCCGATTTATGCTTCTGACGCATAGCCTCTGTAACCGTCAAATCGGTCTCTCCGCAGAGGTTCTTCAACTGTCGTTTCGCACCTAAAAAAAATCCTGACAATGCGTCCGACGGTCGCAAACCCGCGCAGACGTCAAATGGAAATGTGCAGACCAAAAGCAGCTGTGATTGGTCCTTGGTATGCCTTTCCGGCTGTCTGTGTGGTCGTCCTTCTTGATTCAGTGCCGGGGCACGCCATTTTTAAAAACCGAGGAACGACAATCCATTGAAGTTCTTGCGCTTTGGTGGGAAACTGCTGTGCGTCCCTAGAAATTCCAGACAGACAGTGCGGAAGCATACCAGCAAAACTGGTTCGCGACCAGACACAAGTGACATTTGATGTGTGCGATTGCAGAAGTATAAACTGCCCTTTATATTGTAGTGGTCTGATCCAGTGAAAACAGCACCCAGCAGCCTCTTAGTACATTGCATTTTCCAACATCTAAATCTCTTCTCATGAGGCACTTCCGCATTACGCCTGCAAAGAAATCCCCCCTCTATAAGGCGCCCCGGCTTTTCATAAGTCAACCTTTCAACGAGGTCGTGACCTCCAATAATGCCTGCTGACATAAATGACGCTGGCACTGCAGAGCCAGTAAGTGCCAAGAGCAATGCTGGTTTGAAATGCTTACACCTACTCACCAGATTGGCTCTCTGATAAAATCCTGACGGCTCAGAGGTTTAACAACAACATCCCGACATTAACTTCCTTTACTCCTGCTCCTATGAGATATGAAACTATGCTGTGAAATGGGCCTAAAATAGCTTTTTAAGGACATGAAGTTTAAAGCACCACATATTTGTTATAGATGGGTAATAGCAGATAATGAGCCAAATATGTTATAGGTCGTATTATTTGGTGCTGCTCTATAATGTTTTGCATCGATTCTTATTCAGTAGTTTTAGCTTAGGCTAAAACATCATTATTCATCTGGAGTCATGCTTCTTTCCTCATGACAAAATCCAGTTTGGTTTTGCCTGAGGGAAATCTGTCACTTGAGCTGCTAAACGACCTATTTTGCTCAGCGCTAAGTCATAAATTGCATTTCTTTTGGGATGTTTATAAATATTGCTTTATTTTAAAAAGTTCCCAGATCAGTGGCCAGAAAGGATGCAGTGAGAGATTCAGGTGTGAAGCTGTGAACAGGTAGACGCCCCTTTAAATGAGGATTGGAGGCTAGAAGAAATACCGCTCTGCTTTTTGTTAAATTAATATTATTTGCAAAGGACTATGTGCACTTAAGAGTGATGTAATCCCAGTAAATGTGGGGGAGTATTTTTTTCCTGCCTAGTGATCAGAGAAACAGACGGCAGAGTTTGTTGCAGAGCCACCATAGCGCTGTCCCTTTCAGACATCAGAAGAAGCATGAGAAACATGAACACCAACGTACACAGATGACTCTCTCTGGCTCCTGCTTGTCTGACCTAACTGAACGCACGACCAAACAGCAGGGAAGCGACAGAGTGGTACAGATCAAGCTACTGAATATCAGGGCAAGCCAAGGAGAGATGGTGCCATCTAGAGTTGGAGGCTGAAAAAGCAGAATACATCTCTAAATAACTCCCCAAATGCACGACTGGATGATAAAGTCGACATCCAAATCAGTTATTTAGTTGCTAAAATGCTTCAATCTAAAAATGATTCAAATGATGAAAGAATGAAATCTTTAACATATTTCGGGAGAAAAAAAAACAATAATCATCTCTCTTCTGACCACTTCCCTCACCTCTTCTTAGTGAGGGAACAAGAAATAAGGTTCTCAAACAAGAGTTCAACCAGAGTCCTGTTCATTAGATCTCTGGCACCAGAGAGACTGGCCCAGTGGTGTCAAGGTGCCCAGTCTGGCAGCCACATTTCCTGCACTCACACATGTGTGCCTTATTTCCCCTTTGTGGGTGCTGCTTGTTATCCGCCTGGCTTGATGCCCTCATCTGCCTGCCCAGCATGTATACTAAATGTTACATAAGCTGTAGGGTGGCACAAAGAGCAGGGGGAGGTGAGTGAGGAAAAGCCAAGGTTGAACTCTGACTGTGCTGGCTGCATTAAGTTCAGAGTTTGGGAACATAGATGTCATCTAAGGATAAAACAATTAACCTGAATCTTGCAGCCATCATGATGATATATGAAAGACTTTAATTGCAGACGACCGACACTATATTGAAAAATTAACTATGACAGCATAAAATGTAAACAAAGTGGAGAAAAGTCTAATTGCTTTTATTATTTGTTGAGAAATGTCTGTTAAGACCTTCCTTTTTTTTGTTAAAACCAAAGGTCTAAATAATTTGGAGCATAACTCTAAATCATTCTGCAGCAAAGTTAATACACACATGGACAAAATATCGTCCCCACATTTGATGAAGAAAAAGAAAACCCACAATGGTCACAGAAATAACTTGAATCTGACAACAATAAATATTCTTTGATAATGAACAAATGATAGTCAGACATTGCTTTTCAATCATGCGTCAACAGAATGAATTACAAAATCGGGTGTCTACAATCTTCTAATTAGTCAGTGGGCCAACATATAGGTCTACATGTGGTCACTGTATTGTTTGGTGACATGGCGTCTACCACACTCTACATAGACCAGAGGGGGAAAATGAGTTCTCTCAGGAGGCTAAAAAGAAAATTATATGCAAGCATGTCAAAGGTAAAGGCTATAAGACCACCTCCAAGCAGCTGATGTTCATGTGACTGCAGCTGAATGTATCCTTCAGAAAAATCAAGATCCATGGGACTGTAGCCAACCTACCTGGATGGGGCAGCAGGAGGAAAATTAATGACAAATCAAAGAGATGGATAATATGAATGGTAATAAAAGAGCCTAGACAACTTTTTAACAGATTAAAGGAAAATTTAAAGCTCAATCAGTGTCATATCACACAATCCTTCATTGTTTAAGCATAGCTGGACTTAATGTTAGACGACAAAGGAGGACACCAATATTGAAAACAAAATCATAAAACAGACCTGACAGGAATTTGCCAAACTACATGACAAGTTACAAAGCTTTTGGGAGACTGTCCTATGTACAGACGAGACCAAAATAAAACTTTTTGCCCATTTGTCCAGCGTTTTATTGTTATTAAACTGTCACAAGTACAGAGCAATGAAATGGACCCTCTGCATTACACCCATACCCTTGGGAAGCAGCGGGCTGCCAGTGTGGAGCGCCCGGGGAGTGGTATGGTCTTTTTCAGGGAGCCAGAGTGTCAGTAGGGACTGACATCTGGATACCAAACGCAATGCCAATGCCCTGCGCAATGCCCTAGATTCCAAGCGCAATGCCCTCGTGGTTAGCTGCCCCAGCAGCGTATCCCAGCCTCAATGTTGACAGACAGAAAATGAAGCATATCAAGAAAAGAACACTGTCCCTACTGTGAAACATGGAGGAGGCTCTGTTATGTTCTGGAGCTGTTTTGCTTCATCTGATACAGGGTGTCTTGAAACGTGAAATCTCAAGACTATCAATGGTTTTCTACAGAGAAATGTGTTGCCCAGTGTCAGAAAGCTCGGCCTCAGGCTCAGGTTGTGGGTCTTCAACAGGATAATGATCCAAAGTACAAAGCTAAAAACACTCAAGAATGGCTCAGAGGAAAACACAGGACTATTCTGAATTGGCCTCCTATGAGCCCTGGCCTACATCTTATTAAGCAGATTTGGTAGGAACTGAACATGCTGTCTGGGAAAGGCAGCTTTCAAACCCAAGACAACAGTGGACCAAAATACCTGCAGAGAGGAGCAGGAGTCTCAGTCAAAGTTACAGGAATCATTTGATGGCAGTGACTGCTTAAAAGGTTGTGAAACAAAACTCTAAGTTAAGGGTACTATAATTTTTCCTAGACCGGTTTCATTAGTTTTTTGGGGTTTTTTTATCCTTATGTCTGACTTTCATAAAATGTATATTTATTTATTTTGGCAGATTAAAGTTATTTCTGTGACATTGGTTTTCTGTTATTAAATAAGGAGCACCAACAATTTTCCATGGGTGTAATTGTTGCTTTTTTGCTTTATTTTTGCATAAATGCTAAAAGAAATATGGGAATAGTATTGTTATCAAAGCTATTATCATGTAAGAGCCGCATATTGACCCATGGCTTTACTACACTGTAATAGACTGGAATCATAAAGGTCATACAATAATGTCTCTACACACTATTAGTACACTACAAATTCTCAGGATTTCTGCACCATTGCTAAACACATACAAAGAAAACAAGTATGCATCTTCAATGTCACCAAAAACTGAGCACACAGGATAGAAAGCAAAGCTGCTAAATAAACCAAAGTCTCAGCTCAAGGTGTCTAAACTGAGGTCATATGAAGCCTCATTATAATGTATATGCTTTATTCATTATAAACAACCAAACCAGCCATGATGTCTGTTTCCCAAATACAAAACCCCTATCCAAGAAATGAAATTCACATGAAAA